>NC_053489.1:447898791-447916291 GCF_905171775.1 Rana temporaria | reverse complement strand
CTGCAGTTCTGATCCCCCTTTACATCACAGACCCCATGCAGTTCTGGCACCCCTTTACATCACAGCCCCCCCCCCCCCTTTAGATCACAGCCATCTGCAGTTCTGATCCCCCTTTACATCACAGCCCCCTGCAGCTCCGATCCCCCCTTTACATCACAGCCCCCTGCAGCTCCGATCCCCCCTTTACATCACAGCCCCCATGCAGCTCTGCTCCTCCTTTTACAACTCAGCCACCATGCAGCTCTGGCACCCCTTTACATCACAGAACCCTGCAGCTCTGCCACCTCCATTTACTTCACAGCCCCCTGCAGCTCTGACCCCCCTTTACTTCACAGCCCACTGCAGCTATTCCCCACCCTTCACATCATAGCTCTGCCCCTTCCTACCTTACCCAGGCACACAGAGCAGGAGGTGAAGCAGCACTAAATAAAGCCTATAGTCACACTGGACGCACCCCATTCCTGTGCACATCACAAGCGATTTCAGCCATACATTTTGTATAGCTGAAATCGCATTGCATTCACACCAGAATGGTGCAGGACCCCCTTTTCCCCCCGCACCTGAATCGCATTGCAGGGATGTTCAAACGATCAATGTTTTGTGATCCGTTTCGGGGGTCGTTAAAATAACATTTATATAATGAGTAGTGCTGTGCTGTTTGTGTAATAAATTATAAATATATATTTATATTAGCTGACCAATAATCAATTGGAATAAATAATATTACGCTATTTAGTATAAACTATAATCCAAGTGCTACATAATTCTTTATGGTGAAGGAAAAACATACAATAAAGTGCTAAGTACAAGGATTATCTATTGGTTAGCCAATATATTTAACAGCACAGCACTACTCATTTTATTTGTATCCCTTTTTGTGGACTAACCAGTGCTTTGCAGCAGTTAAAGAGTCCGCCTGTTGAGTAGCGCGGGAATATCTATTGTGCTGTTAAGATAACATTAAAACTTGCAACAGATTGCATGGACGCTGTGCGACTGTAATGGAATGCAAGAAATGCACAGTATTTCCTGCGTTTCCCCGCATCACATAAAGTGTGAACCAGGGTGGAGGGCGGGAGTGGGAACTACTGGAGTTAACTTTTCATATTAAACGGGTGTTCCAGCCTGTTTTTAAGTTTATTAAAAGTCAGCCGCTACAAAAAGTGTAGCTGCTGGCTTTTAATAAAAAGACACTTACCTGCTCCACAGTTCCAGCGACGCGCCGGCCGGGGCTCCGCTCCTCCCCCCCCCCTCATTCCTAGTGTGGGCACCCGGCAGTGACAGCTTTCGGCTTCACGGCCGGGCACCCACTGCGCATGCGCGAGCGGCACTGCGCATGCGCGAGCGCCGTCCGATTGGACAGGCGCTTGCCTACGGGGAGGGGCTGCAATAAGGCGATTAGGCTATTCGCCTTACCAGCCCCTCGGCGGAAGGAGGAAGTGGGACAGGAAGTCCCACTGCTCCTGAAGCCCCCACCCCCCCCCCAAAAAAATTACATGCCAAATGTGGCATGTAAGGGGGCAAGGAGTGGATTAAGCAGAAGTTCCTATTTTTAGGTGGAACTCCGCTTTAACAGGCTGGTGGTGATTGAGTGCCACGGCCGTCCAGCATCCCAGCAACCACCTGCTGTTTAATCGGGAAAGGAAACTTGTGCAGCTCGCGCACTCGCGCATCTAGTGTGCTGCGATTCCTGCTTTGTGTGCAAACATTTTCTTGCTCCCGCTCTCCACTCTGCTGCTATAGTGACAACAACGGAGGCAGGGAGGAAGAATTGGCTTCTAAATGGCGGGACAGCCACTGTCCAGATGCGACCATGACTCGGTCCGGATCCAGACCGCGGGCCGACCTTTAGTAAGGCCTGGCATATCCGATTGCAAACTATGCATTAAAGCAAGGTTTTTAAAGCATGAATAAAAACATATAAAATATTTCAATTAAGCTCATCTTTCACAATAATATCTGATAAACATTAACAAGGCTTTAGATACCTTTTAAGATTGCAAAACCAATGTAAGTGCAACAAAGCAAATAACTTAAGTCCTATGATCGAAGATCTGTTTTTTAAACAGTTCAGAATGATCATACAGATTTTACTTAGTATTTACAACTAACTGATAAGAGCAAAATATGTTTAAAAGAACATTTAGAGAAACTGGAATGTTTCGGGATTACCACTGATTTTGATGATCTTTCCTCATCAGAGTTTGAGTCATCGGCCTCAACTGCTTTCTTAACCTCAGGGTCCGGTTTGGGCCTGTCCGTTTTGCTTACTGGTTTTTCTTTGACCACTTTTTTATCTGTATAACAAGTGACTGGGTTGCTAGGATTAGGTGGAGCACGAGGAGAGGTTGTTGAAACCGCAAGTCCTTTGGAGTTGCCTTTTTTTGGCTTTTTACTGCTAGATTTTGGAGAGTCTATGTTTGGTGGTCTCTTGCTGGAAGGTTTGGCATCAGAAGGACCCCCTTTTGGAGACATGTTCTCCAGTTTGGGTTCTTTTAGAGTCAGTTTTTGTTCCTTGAAGGCTACTTTGACAGGTGCTTTTTCTTCTTTAGTTGGTTTGTTCTCGGCTGGTTTTCGAGAGGAGGAAGATTCCTTAACCGGTTTACTTATGTCACTCTCCTTGCTTTTACTTTCTGAATCTTTCCTCATTCGTTCTCTATGTTCTTTTGTTACTTTGTGGGGTTTTGATGCTTTGTTGCTGTCTTTGCTGCTTTCCTGTAAACAGAAATTTGCATTATAAAAAAACTCTTTAAAAAAGGGAACAAATCTGTCACAATAGATTAAACTAGAAAATGGCAAACACACAAACCTTTGAGGGATGCGATGATGGCTTTGCTTTCTTTGGATCGGAGAATGCAGAGAGAGGAATTGTAGGTAACATGGGGTAGTCTGGACTAGGTCTTGATACAGTTTCTGCTCCCTCTGGCATAACCATTACCTTAAATATAAATACTGCATCAGCAGACAAACTTGGTACGTAATCATGGACAGATTCAGGCCTTCTATACTAAGGTAACAAATGCTCATTATTAGGCCCCATTCACACCTGAGCATAGCGGTTTCAGGCAGAAAGTCGCGCAATTCTACCGCGATGATTACCGCGATTTTGTACAGGTCAAAAGGTCACCAATGTAAAAAGCAGAAAAACGCCCAAATCTGCCTAAAAAATAAAAAAAAGTCCCAGAACTTGTTTGAGCTTCAGGCATTTTGGAGCTTCTGGCTTTAGGCATTTTGGAGTGGAGATGTGAACCATCTCCATAGAGAATAATAGATTTTTTCCCCTCTAGCGTTTTGTAGCTTCAGGCTTCAAGTTACAAAAAGCTCAGGTGTGAATGGGGTCTAAAGCCTGTGAAAATGTCCTGTCTATACAAAACTAGGTGATCATTCCAAGTTTAAAAGGTACAACTATCAAAATGTGGGTTAAACTGTTTCCGTAAGAAAGTCAAATAAAAAATTATTTTGTTAAGTACTGGGGTGGGTGTGTACTTGTAATATTAGTAGTTATTAACTTTTAATATAAGCTAACTTAGCAGCATAACAGCACTCATAGGACACAGCTAGAGATGGGAAGGCCTGGAAAAAAATTGAGATATATATTTTTTTATGAAAAAATTGGAAGAAAAAAGAAAGTGTGGAATATGTTCTTTTACAATGATAAATAATATATTTATGACATGTCATTCAAACTATACAACAGGGACCTTAAAGCGGGGGTTCACCCAAAAAAAAAAAAAATTCTAAGATTACATCCAGCATATTAACGATGTAAAGTATGCTGGTATTTTTTTTTTTTCTCCGTACATACCGTGTAATTGTTATTTTCGCCCAGACTTCCGGGTTCCGACTACTGCAGGACTGGGCGTTCCTATTGAAAGCTTAGCCGATTGACGTCTGGTGAAATTCTTCCCATGTCGCATAAAGCTCGTCACCAGTGTTCCGTAAATAGCCGACCTGCGAGTCGGCGCTATATGGCGCCTGCGCAGTCAGCTCTACACGGCGGGTGCAGGCGCCGTATAGCGCCGACTCGCATGTTGGCTATTTACGGAAAACTGGTGACGCGCTTTATGCGACATAGAATTATTTTTTTTGGGTGAACCTCCACTTTAATAAAACATTTCCGAGACTTTATGCAAAATCTTAAATTATTGCAAGTTCTCTCAGCTGAAGCAAATCCTGGAATACAATTCAAGTAACACTGCATTTCTCAATGCAGTTGTTGAACAAGAGAAATATGCATTTCTGTCACTCAGGGGCACTGCAGGGGAAAGGCTCTAGTTTAGTTTGATTGTTTTTGCATCTTGTACCCCCTACAGTTGGGTGATTGTTCGGATACAGTAGATAATGGTTTCTGTCTTCTCAGGCCTTAATTGACAGGTAAGAGGGTAAATTTGTCTGACAAATTAGTTTATCTTATTTAACCTTTAAATGATTCCTATGAATGTTGTTCTCCACCATCACAGCACAGTGCTTTCCTATAGTCTGGTCAGTCAATTGTTTTTTCTTTTCCTCCTGTCAGTAAAATGGTGAGACAAACGTCAAAATTGTTTGGAAATAATTTCTGTTGAGAGCAAAGCTGCAATTTGCAAATATTGTGAGAAGAAATATTCTTTTACAAATGCTACTAGGATAACAAAACACAGAGGTGCCCTAAAGACATTCAAAAACACATTATGGAATGAAAAAAGGACCAGAATGAAAATGCAAGTCACTGTTCCCTCCAGAGTTCTCATTCCAAAAACATTCTTTCTGCTGCTTCTGGATCATCATAACGTTTTTCTTCACCAGCCGCATCTTTAAAGCGGAGTCCCACCCAAAAAAGGAACTTCCCCCTTTTTCGGATTCCTCCCCCACTCTGGTGTCACATTTGGCACCTTTCAGATGTGTAATCCAGGTATTTGTTCCCACTTCCCGGGCATAGATCGCCGCGGCGATCTACGCCATGTCCAGCCCCCCCTGTCTTCTGGGAGACACACAGTGAGATCACGCATGCGCAGTAGGGAACCAGGATGTGAAGCCACAAGTCTTCACTTCCCGATTCCCTTACCGAAGATGGCAGCGCCTCCACCCCAGAGCAGAGAGACAGATCGGCTTCAGGTGCCGACATCGCGGGCGCCCTGGACAGGCAAGTGTCCATATATTAAAAGTCAGCAGCTGCAGTATTTATTCCCCTGGTGTATATTCATTGTCAATCACAATGCCCGTCACTACCACCGACCCGAATGCCACCCGACAGATAACCCCACCATCTGACAGCACTGCCGTCTGACAGTTCTTACATAACTAAGGGGTGGGGCCACCTGATGATGGTCAGTAACCCAGCCCCCTTGTGGTGTCATCAACCCAGCCTGCCCCTGGTCGATGATGTTGCAAGAAGGCGGGGGTCACCCAGACCTTTTTTTTTTTTTTTGGGTCCTTGGTAGTGGAGGGTATCATGATTGACCATGGATCTACATCGTGGACATTTTTTTTTAATAAATAATTTGTCAAAAGCTGGTGTTTTGTTTTTATTTAACTTTTTACACTTTTTTGGTGAATGAGTAGGGGTACTATGTACCCCATACTTATGTACATGGGAGCTTGCAGATCCCGCCCCCCCCCCCCTTGTTAATAAAGCGGGCTTCCAGATTCCGATAAGTCACCTCCCGCACCGCCATGACCACTAGGGGCCAGGGTTGCGGGGAAGAGGCCCTTGTCCTCATCAACGTGGAGACAAGGTGCTTTGGGGGTGCACGTCCCAATGCTCAGATAAGGGTCTGGTATGGATTTTGGGGTGGGGCTCCGCTTAAAATCCATACCACACCCGAAGGGCCTGGTATGGATGGAAGTTTTTTTTTCCAGAATTTTTAATTGCCGGTAATAGCTTGGTTTACATTCAGCAGACAAGTTATCGGTTGTTAAGGATAAGGCAGCCGGCTTGCAGGCCTGCTATTTAGCAACCAGCTATTTGACAAATAGAATTCGAATCAGTCAATGAATTTTCAACCAATTCAAACTCTAATTGTTCAAAATATTTGAAATTCATTTGAAAACTGAAGTCCGGATGTGTTTTTCACCCATTTTTCTAACAAACAACAAAAAGTGACTGAACGGATGAAGAA
Source organism: Rana temporaria (assembly GCF_905171775.1). NCBI lineage: Eukaryota > Metazoa > Chordata > Amphibia > Anura > Ranidae > Rana > Rana temporaria. Next base: position 447,910,193 of record NC_053489.1, on the reverse strand, counting down.
AATGGGTCGCACGTGTGAAAGGGGCTTAAAAACAGACTTTCAATAATAAACATGGGTTTGTAAGAAGTTGTCCTGAAGGTACTGTACCTGGGTATACATAGTTCAAGTTTTCTTGTCAGTATCCATTAGCAATATCATAATGGTTCCTTCTGTGACAACTTACGCATTACTGCAAATCCTTTGTAGTCCCCTCTGACTACTTACCCCTCCTGCTTTGAGCAGCTTCCTACGGAATTCCTTGGTTGGATTATTGAAGGTCAGCTTCTCACAGCGCAGATGGTTTACTGGTGGATTTCCCTCCAGGTTTAAAAACAAATCATATGTAAAACACACCTTCTTGGGTTCTTCCTGCACAAGAAAACAATAATTGAATATTGCAAAAAAAAATTACCAAAGTATAAAAATAATGAAGAAAATCTATAACTACCTTATTTTTAAAGTATACTTCAATCGGTAAAATGAAGCCAGCATATCCAGATTCTTCTACTTTGTAAGGGGGTTCCTTGCACACTACAAGAAATAAGATTTAAATGTGGCTGCATGAACCAAGGTAAGTCAACTAAACCATAAACCAGAACTCTAGGATACGAATGCATCTGGGATAGGCTGTGAACATCTAACGTACCTGTTATTGCTTTACTCCTCCAGATTCTGCAGAAGCCTCGGTTAGCTCTAAAGCTTGGGTATCAAATGACTCCCCATAGTCTCCTATAGGGAATTTTGTTACCAATATATATGCTATGAATAAAGACACAGCAGGACCTGGTTGAGTGAGTGTATGGCTCAGAATCTTTAGAAAAAAGAGTGCTGAAAAACAGGCACAAGTGAGATGCACATCTCAGAATCACCTACCTTCTCTTTAGCTCACTTAGGTTGCATTCACACTGATCTGGATTAGCATGCGTTTCCTATTAAAATCGATAGAAATTCGGGTTGCACCGATAAATACACCAGTATTGATACTAAACATTTGCATGAGTACTTGGACTCTTTGCAGTGCAGTTTGAGCCCATTCATTTTGTATAGGCTCAAATCGCACCGCACTGTATCAGTACCTGGTATCACAAAGTACTTGAGCACAAGTATCTGTACGGGAACACGCTCTTAAAAAAAGGTACCAGTGCATCCCTAATAAAAAACATGCACCAACATACACGATGTGTGTTGCGATGCACATAAATTCACGGCAATGATAACTGATCCGAGTTTTGACATGCAAACATTTTTTATTTGTGATTTCTGTTTATTTTAATGGAAACACGTGTACTAAAACAGACAAGTGGAATAACACCTACATGTTTAATAGGAAATTAACCTTATTAAAAAGCGGAGTCCAGACAAAAATAAATAAAAATAAAAGTAAGAAGCTACAAATACTGTAGCTGCTGACTTTTAAAATAAGGACACTTACCTGTCCAGGGTGCCCGCGATGTCCTCATCTGAAGCCGACCTGTCCCTCAGCTCCTGGGTGTAAGCGCCGGCATCTTCAGTAAGGTGCAAAATGCGACACCAAAGGGGGGGGGGAGAAATACAGACAGCAGAAGTTCCATTTGTGGGTGGAACGCTTTAATTACTTAGGTCTCTTGCACATGAATGTAATAATTTACTGATGCTTTTACGTTGGATCTTGTTGACAGAAAGATCCTGAGTAAAATGTTCTATAAAGACCTTGCATAAATGTGTATATATGTATACATGCTTAAAAGTCGTCTTCATCCTCTTCTTCTATCTGCCAGTGTTGCAATATAAACACATATTAACTGCACTCAAACATAACATATTCTATTTTATCTTACAGTTCAGTATTGTATTACTGATCTTTATGCAGCCGTGTGTATTGTTCCACAAACAATAAAGTACCTGTGTTCAGATCAGTAAAAAAAATATATATATATATATATATATATATATATATATATATATATATATATATATATATATATATATATATATATATATATATATATATATATATATATATATATATATATATATATATATATATATATATATATATATATATATATATATATATATATTCCAATGTTTTGGAATCTTTCTCTCAAGCTCATTGTAATGAAGAACTTAAAGATACTTACCACGTTTAGGTCTGGGAAAGCTGTCATGAAGCCTGAAAACCACCTTTTCCACAAAGTGTTGAATGTCAAATTGCTCGGGCCCACGAACAAACACCATCCAGTCATGGGTAAATCCATCAGTAGTTGGCTTCTTCCTTAGCTGAGCACGATGTCCCAGCTCCAGCTTCACCTGAACAGTACACTAGAAAAAAAAATGTAGAAAAATCTCACCAAGTCGTCAAACATTTTGCATGTAAGGTTATGCCAAATATCAAATAAACCAAGTCCCAAAGCCTAGGCAGACCTAAGCTAGATTGGCTATGACAGATGCTTGCCATTTGACAAAAGTTGCATCCTAATTTTAAAAAGGCAAAATGTGTTTTTAGGCTGGATTCACACCTATGCATTTTTAGTGCATTTTGCACTACAGTCCATTAAACATGGTTACCTATGGAACACGTTCTGTAGTGCAAATCTTCAAAATGCAATAAAAATGCATAAGTGTGAATCCAGCTTTAAGGCCCTTTCACACTGGACGGATCCGTGATGATCCGCCCGTGAACCTCCGCTGATCCCCGCTGAGTCGGCGGATGACAGGGCGGTTCCCGCACACTGTACAGGGACCGCCCTGTCAGATCTCCACTTTCCCCTATGGGGGAGGGGGAATCGTGTTCACCTAATCCACTCTGCAGACGGATGGTAAAATAGGATTTTCCCCCGTCTGCAGAATCGGAGGATTGTGGACACTGATGAGATCGAGTGTCAGTGGATGTTTATCCGCTGACACCCGCTACCTTATAGGGACCAATGTATGTCCCTTTTTCATCCGTAAACGGATGGATGAAAAAGCGGACATACAGTCCACATGTGTGAAAGGGGCCTTAGGCTTGTTGAAAATTGCACACAAGTAAATAAAAACTTGCATGTAGACTCATATGTAAGGCAAGCCATCCCTGTGTGTGTGCCAAATACTGTTACCTACTGACTCTCCTTAGTTATCATTCATCCTACAGTTCTGCAGTCTTGTAATAAAAAAGATGGGTCTTAAGTATTTTATTTTTTAGTACGATAAATACCTATTGCCCACAAATAAAGCTGCCCGCTGCCAAGATGCAGCAATGTACAACCAAATGGACTATTTATCATTATATAGTAGAAAGGAATAGCACTAGATACATTCAGGAGTCAAAAACTGAAGACTGGAACAAGTATTTTACCAGCTGGTATGTTTCCCTGAAGGTTGGATGCATCATTAAACAGTACTAGCCCATGCTATGGAGGTCATCTGCACATCAAAGCGGAGACAGGCACACATATGACAGACAACACAATCCAGTTACATTTTGTACAGTAATAAAAATACAATAACCAAATGTGTACAATTGTGTTAGATCCTCAAGCAGCTATAGATGTCAAAGGTAAAAAAAAGAAAGTATCCTAAAGGAAAGTATCAGAGAGGCTATGCTGTCCCTGAGCAGGTCCATTTTCGCCGTTTCATCCTGCCGATTGCTTAGCCTGTGATGCTTCATAGCAACCAAATTCGTTCCTCATGCACTTTCATAATTGAGGCCCAACGTTCTTTATCTGTTTGCAGAAACCTTCGCATTTACATGTTCCTAAGCCAAAGAGCAAATTCTGGTGAATTCCGAGGCTTTGTTTAGGTTGACACGAGACTGTTCACTTCAGGCTGTGTTCCTCTGAGAAATTCAATGTTCCTAAATTCAATTACCATTGAAGAGATTCTTTACTTTAGATGAATTGTGTACATTTCTTCTTATGTGCAAGAAGAGCCATCCTACAATAACTGACTATATTTCTAAAATGCTGTGTATGTGATGGAGATGGATCCATGGAAATACCAGTACTGTATACACAACCATATACTACTGCACATCTTTACATTATAAAAAAAGAAATAGCAAGGATGAAAAAGGAAGTACTGATTTTGTTTCGGTTCCCAGAAATGTTTGTAATGGTTTCCTAATTGCTTGTGTAAATTCACACTTATAAAATGAAAATGAAGCCATCACAAGTGACATTAAAGTGCTATTAGTGAAAGGGTCAACTACTCATGCTCATTATAGAAATATCTAGAACAGGGATCCTCAAACTACGGCCCTCCAGCTGTTGCGGAACTACACATCCCATGAGGCTTTGTAAAACTTTGACATTCACAGACATGACTAGGCATGATGGGAATTGTAGTTTCTGAACAACTGGAGGGCCGTAGTTTGAAGACACATGTTCTAGAACATAACAGTCCTCTTTCAAAACTTGAGATCTCCCCATCTGTACAAAAAGAAATGTTGAATGGCCAAAATAAAGATTCTGTCTCTATTGGAATAATACATAGACATTTCAGTCTGTATCGGTTCCTCCAACACCTCAGCAAGAAATGATGGAAGTCATCATATCATAGGAAACTGAATTCAGCATTAAAGAGAAATGGTAGGCAAACCACTATGTACACCCTTGTGACAGCTAGCCATTTAGATACATTTCTCACATTGCACAGTGAGACAGGCGACATTGCTGATTCAGCAACTCAGCTTTCCTTGTCACCCTCCTCATTGGACAAAGAATCAGCATCACTTCTGTCCAGTGAGCTGACCCGGGCAGAATGGAACCAGACCCAACATGCAGCAGAACTATACAATGCACCCTAGAAATTTAGATTACAGGAAGTGAGAGTGAGTGATAACCTCACCTATATCCTTTTATCAGTTTAGTGTGACCTGCTGCAGATCAGAACTCCAATTTTATTATACTAGTAAATATTAGCAGACGTTTCTATACAGACTGCTTTAAAGCGGATCTCCCACGCAAAATCTTTTTTTTTTTTAAATGGTCTTTTTAAATGTGTAATGACACTGCTGTGCTAAACTCAAGTTTGCGGTGTCCCCCCGCGGCTCCGCTGTAATGTTGTCCCCAATAAATAGCTATATTCTGTCTTTTCCTGCCGTTGCCATCTTAGCTATGGGCGTTCGATTCCCATAGGCAGGCACTTCCTAGTTGCGGTGGATGCTGTTCCAGCATCCACCGCTCGATCTCGCTCATGCGCACCGGCTATCTTGACCGGCGGTGTGAGCGGCTGTTGTCATCGCAACGGCAGGCGTATGAATCAAAAGTTCTCGCCCCGTTGTAAGTCGTGCGATGTTCTCTAACAGAGCCGAATATTAGAACACAGACAGGCTCCCAGCAGACACATCGCGGCACAGGAAACAGGAGAAAACCCATCGAAAACCCGAGGGGGGGCAGACCGGAAGCTTGCCTGATTAATAAGGTAGACGAATACCAAATTTAATTACAATAGCCGATTCATCATTGTTTAGGAGCAGTATGAATATGGAGCTGCAGTGGAATTGAGGGTAGAGCTCCGCTTTAAGCTACATTCTTCGAACCATTCAGCTCTGTACACTGTGCTGTACATTACAATGTTTCAGTGTTGTATGCGACATACCCTGGAACAGCCTGCTCCTTACACTGTGCTGTACATTACATATTCCAATGTTGTATGCGACATACCCTGGGACAGCCTGCTCCTTACACTGTGCTGTACATTACATATTCCAATGTTGTATGCGACATACCCTGGGACAGCCTGCTCCTTACACTGTGCTGTACATTACATATTCCAATGTTGTATGCGACATACCCTGGGACAGCCTGCTCCTTACACTGTGCTGTACATTACATGTTTCAGTGTTGTATGTGACATACCCTGGGACAGCCTGCTCCTTACACTGTGCTGTACATTACATATGCCAGTGATGTATGTGACATACTCTAAAGCCCTGTACACACGATCAGTCCATCCGATGAGAACGGTCCGAAGGACCGTTCTCATCGGTTAACCGATGAAGCTGTCTGATGTGCCTACACACCATCAGTTAAAAAAAACGATGGAGTCCAACGCAGTGATGTAAAACATAACAACGTGCAGAGAAAAATGAAGTTCAATGCTTCCAAGCATGCGTCGACTTGATTCTGAGCATGCGCGGGTTTGTAACCGATGCTTTTGCATACTAACCGTCGGTTTTGACCTATCAGTTAGGCGTCCATCGGTTAAATTTTAAAGCAAGTTCTAAATTTTTCGACCAAAGGATAACGGACCGATGGGGTCCACACACCATCGGTTTGGACCGATGAAAAGGTCCTTCAGTCCGTTTCCATCGGTTTTGACCGACCGTGTGTACGCGGCCTAAGACAGTCTACTCCGTAAAGTGTGCTGCATGGAACACACTTGGTCTACACTGTACTGAATGGGACATAATCCAGACCATGTGATTTTGTTTGCCATGCATTATGCTACTTACTCCATACCGATACACTTTGAATCCCATACTTTAGGTCAGGGGTGCCTAACCAGTGGCCCGGGGGCCACATGTGGCCCGCGACCTCCTGCTCTAGGATGGAATAGAATACTGTTATTAAGGGTCAGTTTATTACTTAAATCACATAGACCTCTGTTATTACCTGCGAGTTTGGTGAGCTTTCTGAAAGTGCACCAAACCTGCAGAAAATAATAGAAGTCTATTGCAAAGTGCAGGAAAGCCAAAAGGTACACTGCGTTGTACCAGCGGTGCAGGTAAACGGCAGCGCATTAGTGTCAAAGCAGCCATGGGCCCCTTTCACATGGTCAGTCCAACCCAATTGGACCCTCCATTTACCTCCAAGGAGTGGCAGATGTAAACCAACTTGTGTCCTACCTCCAATCTGATCCGCTAAAAAAAAGAAAAAGGGGACCCATAGTGGGCTGTGTCCGTGTCCATGTCTGCTCTGCATATGCAGAGCAGACACAGACCTGCCATTCGCCCGCTCTGCTCATTGTGGCCCGCGACCGGTTACCAAGCCGCTTAAGTGGCCCTTGCGCTTCATAAGGTTGGGCGCCCCTGCTTTAGGTTATATATTCCATATTGTTAATTATTGCCGATTCTATTAGTACCACTAGATCGTCTAATTCCAAGCTATTGAATGAATCAGAACTATTACAAGAATAAAAGTCCTGACACAAAAAAATACAATGCCATATGTAATTTTACCTACAAGTGCACATGCTACAAAGCCCCAAACTAGGCTAAAAACCCTTGCTCTTATGGGTTTGTTTATTTTTCCCTGGTAAAGCCAAATACACTTGTCTAATTCTTCCCTTCAGGTTCCCTCACCAATGCCAGTTCCAGGTGGGGGGCTAGATAGAGGCGGGTGGGAGGAAGGAGTGGCTGGGGGTTAAAGAATTTTAAATATTAGCCTGGCCCGCCTTTCTTCTACATTCTGCTTGTTTGGCCCACTCTATCCCTGTATGTCTGCATGCCTGGCCTGCTCTCAATTCAAATTTAAGCCTACTTGGCCAATTTTTTCTCTTTTTACCCACTTGGCCCACTCTGTCCTTTTCTGTCTAGCTAAATTCCAATTTAAATGTTTGCCTCCTTGACCCACCATTTTTTTTTTGTTCTTTCTTGGCCATCCCTTTTCTTTTCCCAACTACTTGGACCATTTTATTATCCTTGCCCGTTACTGTGCTTGGGCCCCTCCAAAATGCCTGTTCGCATGTCTATTCCACTATCAATTTTAATTGATGCGTGCGTGGTACATTCAATACTTTTATTTCCGTTAGTTTGGCCCATAAGTCTCCCCTTTGCGGCTTGTCTCATGCAATCATCCTCCTCCTGCTGCTTGCTTGGCTCACCCAGTCTCCCTTTACCGCTTGCTTGGTCCACTTAGTCCTCCACTTGCTGCCTGTTTGCCTGGCCCACCAAGTCCTCCCCTTGGTGACTGCTTGCCCCATCCAATCCTACCTGCTTTCCCCACCTAGTCCTCCACTTGCTGCCTGTTTGCCTGGCCCACCAAGTCCTCCCCTTGGTGACTGCTTGCCCCAACTAATCCTACCTGCTTTCCCCACCTAGTCTTCCCATTGCTGCCTGGCCCACCAAGTCCTCCCCTTGGTGACTGCTTGCCCCATCCATTCCTACCTGCTTTCCCCACCTAGTCTTCCCATTGCTGCCTGTTTGCCTGGCCCACCAAGTCCTCCCCTTGGTGACTGCTTGCCCCATCCAATCCTACCTGCTTTCCCCACCTAGTCTTCCCATTGCTGCCTGCTTGCCCTGGCTCACCCAGACCTCGCATTGCCGGTTGCTTTCTCTCGGCCACTCAGTCCTCCCCTCGCTGTTTGCTTGCCTGACCCACCTTGTCTTCCTCTTGCCGATGATATGCTTAGCCCACTCTTGTTCTCCCCTTGCTGCTTGTTGGGCCCACTCTTTCTACTTACTTTTCTTATCTTCTCCCCTTTCTCAACTTAAAATGTAAGTAGCTTTGCTGTCTTTTGCTTCAATACTTTGTGAGTCTCTAATACAGAATAGGTATGTAGCAGGTAAACTCCTAATTAAGGATGAGCTCTGGGGTGTTCGCATAGTACACGTGCAGAGCCCGCCAGGAAGTCTGCACGGCGCTGCGCTAATCACAGCTAGGGAGACATTGTCCTGATGCTCGGCTGCAGAGATCGGGAAATGTCTCCCTGGCTGTGATTAGCACCGTGCAGACTTCCTGGCGGGCTCTACACGTGTACTATGCGAACACGCTGGAGCTCATCCTTACTCCTAATCTCTAAACTTGTCCCAAGTCAGGGACTCAAAATGCTGAAGATATTGGAGCAGCAACGACAGTTGGGCAACTAGGAAGTCAGCAATAACACATAAATCCTATATACCATGTGGCAATATAAAGTCAATGTCGTCACGAGTATTCCCGCCTTTTGTGTATGTGCAGCAGTAGCGCTGGAAATGCCCTGGCCACAGTTGCCAGGAGGATTGGGAGTGACAGCTGCTGTCCAGGTTCAGTTTAATCAAACCTCTGTTTTTCCCTCATGGCAACTAGGATGAGCTCTGATGGGTTTGAACACGAGTCCGGAGCTATCCTGCCAGTAAGGTGTCAAAGCTGGCAGCCAATCATAGGTGGTGGAGGTACTTCCTGCCCCGCAGCCACATGTATGCAGGGGTGTGTATATGTGCAGCTACGTAGCGGAGAATACCTATGATTGGCTGTCAGCTCTGATAGCTCAGGCTGGTTTGGACTTGTGTCCAAACACACTATAGCTCATCACTACTGACAACACTAAAACCCTACTTCACAATTAGAGGCAGTGTTGTCAGCCCGCCATGTGCATCTTCAGTGATGCTGTGCCGACGTACAACTACCTTGTTATCGCTGATAAATTAAGCCCTACCACCCACCTTCAAGGGTCTATACCAAGAAATCGAAATGCATTGCTTACCACTGTCACAGAAAAATGAATGAAGATTGGACTACATGTACTAACATAGTGGAGCGCGCTGGATTACTATAGCAGAAACGTCTCCTAAACAAGGCAATTATACATACAATCAGGACTGCCGATAAAGCAGTACAGCCAGCCCTCCTGTATGGGGCCCAGGCACCATCAGTTCAACAGGCCTGGGCACCTGTACTGCTTTATTCCTAAAACCAATCCCTCTGTGGCTCCCCCCTGCAGCAGCTGAATGCTGGTGGGGGGGGAAGGAAGAGAAATCGGCTGCGCTGCAAAAGGGAGCCACAGCAAGATTGGTTTACTATGCTTCAGTTTGTGAATGCACAGGAAGCTTCTGTACAAATCACTTCCTGTTCATTCATCTCCAGTGCAGCTGAGGCTGCAGCGAAAGTGACAGAGGAATCTATGTCCTCAGTCCCTTTCTCAAAAGTAAGACATCAGAGGTCTGTTTATATCACCAAAGCACTCCCAACAGGGCTCTTAAAAGAAAAAACGTAAAAAATAAAATTGTAAAAAACAATTAAGGGCTCCATCACATGCGCTTTGCTCTCTGAAGAGCAATCTGCGCTTGGACCGCTCTCCGTAAAGTTTTTGACAGGCGTTAAGGAGGCGTTGTACTGCCTGCACCAACCCTGCACTAGTGGACCGCAACCTTGTGCGAGGTTGTGGAGCACTTGCATGGGGTATAAACCTGGCCGTGGCTACGAAGCAAAGCATGGTGCCCGCAGCATGTATAAACCCTCCAGCCGCCGACTCTGCAGCCTAAGGAGATAGTGCTTGTGGGGAGGTAAAGGGGACTGGAACCCTGGGGTTTTGTTGCTCCCCACCCCCACATGTGAACGAAACCTAAGGGCTCATTCACACGGGCCCCTTGGTCATGTGAATGAGTGGTTTGAGCTGCCCGTTAGAGCCCCAACTTTTGTTGTCCGACTTCCTTTAGATTCACCAAAACCATGTAAGGTCTGTTGCATACAAATAGTGATGAGCTCCGGCGTGTTCGCACAGTGCACGTGCAGTCCGCCAGGAAGTCTGCACGGTGCGGTGCTAACCACAGGCAGGGAGACATTTCCCGATCTCTGCAGCCGAGCATCGGGAATATGTCTCCCTGCCTGTGATTAGCGCAGCGCCGTGCAGACTTCCTGGCGCGCTCTGCACGTGCACTGTGCGAACACGCCGGAGCTCATCACTACATACAAATTTAAACTCTTAAGGTTTGAAGTCATATTATATGGTTTTGGTAAATCTGAAGGAAAAAAAAATCTACAGGAAATTGTATAGTATGGCCCAGGTTCACGTAGGGTGGCGTAACGTTAAGCGGGCGCATCGTATTTACGCTACGCCGCCGCAACTTAGAGAGGCAAGTGCAGTATTCACTAAGCACTTGCATCCTAAGCGTAACCTAAATGTGCCGGCGTAAGCGCGCCTAAATCAAATGATGAAGAGGTGGGCGTGTTTTATGTAAACTAATCATGACCCCACGTAAATGACGCTTTTTACGAACGGCGCATGCGCGTGCATGCTCAGTATCATGTTGAATTTTCAAAGTAAATTGCGCCTGCTCAATGCTTAGTCGACGTGAATGTAACCTACGCCCAGCCCCATTCACGGACGACTTACGCAAACGACGTAAAATACGACGCTGTTCGTACGTTTCCGACGTCCATACCTAACATGACTTACCCCTGCTTTATGAGGGGTAACTTTACGCCGGCGTATGTCTTACGTAAACGACGTATCTTGATACGCCGGGCGCACGTACATTCGTGAATCGGCGTATGTAGCTATTTTGCATATTCTACGCGGAAATCTACGGAAGCGGCACCTAGCGGCCAGCGTTAATATGCACCCTAAGATACGATGGCGTAGGAGACTTACGCCGCTCGTATCTAGGCAACTGTGAGGCGTATCTGATTCTATGAATCAGGCGCCGAGTTGCGACGGCCCGCATTTGGAGATACGCCGTCGTAACTCCTTTGTGAATCCGGGCCTATGTATCCAACCTTGCTCTATGGGGATGCAATGGCTGTATGAACACAGCCGCAGAT
>NC_053489.1:442743791-442761291 GCF_905171775.1 Rana temporaria | reverse complement strand
AAGCTGGTTCTCGGTTTTCCCCTCGGATTTCCCGGCGGTAAAAAGTCCGCCAGGAAACCCGTACGTGTGTACGAGGCTTTATCTTTTGAGGCCTGTCTTCCAAACCACTTACAATTCAACTCCTTTGGGTGTCAGTCCATTCAAAAAAATAATATTACATTTTTTGTTAGATACTGGATGGTTAAAGCAGAACTTTACTCATAACAGTTGGATAACAATTAATGTTCTTTAACAAAGAACGTACATAACACATTTCAAATTATGCTACCAAAATTAGTGTGTGCTGTAGATTGCCTCCAGCATTGACAACCTTCAGGAATTTGCCTCTCGCAGGGCCACACTGCAGCATAACCGGACACAGCCAATGACTGATCAGTGTACCAGCCTGCTGCCAGTACCATGTGATCGCTGTGATTAATCACAGCAGATCACATGACAATTGTACACAATGGATGGCTTCCTTTTATGCCATTGGTTGTTTACAATTGTGTTGCTAGCTGTGATTGGTCACAGCCATCACATGGTACAGACAGAGCCAATCACAGCTTATCATAACAAAACACACTGAATGAATCCGTTTTATTCAGTAAAATTGGTTGCTTATACCAATATAAATTACTGGTATAAGTGTCATAATGTGTAAAAAAAAAAATCCTGATCACTTCCCCAGAGTGGTACAGTGTTTTTTTTTTTTTTTTAACATACTGTTACCAGTGTCCCTAATCACCGTCACACCTGTTATATGGAAACGCTGTACCGGTGACAGAATATTAAAATAAATACATTTGAAAACAGTTTTGTTTTCAAATTTCTTCATTTTCCAAGATATTGTGAAAAAATAAATTACAACTTAAAAACACGCACCATGCCTCTTACTAAATACCTGGGACTGTCTACTATCCAAAAAAGGGTAATTTAGGGGTGTTTTTACTGTCCTGGCATTTTCGGGCCTCAAGAGATGAGATAGGGTGTCAGTACATCGGGATCGATTTTCAAATATACTGTATATACCAAAGTTTGTAGACTATAACTTTCCTATAGACAAAATAATAAACACCTATTTGGGTTATTTTTACCAAAGAAATGTAGCAGAATACATGTTGGCCTAAATTTATGAAGAAAGATTATGTATTTGCTAAATTTTATAACAGGAACAAAGAAAATTATATTTTTTCGTTTATTTAGAAAAAAAAACCCAGTGGTGATTAAATACCACCAAAATAAAGCTATATTTGTGTGAAAAAAAATGATAAAAATTTCATATGGGTACAGTGTTGCAGTGTTGAAGTGCTCGGTATTGAAGCAAGGTTAAATCAACTGACACATTTCTATACCTCTTGGGAGAGCTATCAATGAGATCTCTTTGCTTCAGTTCCTGGGTATGCACTACTACTACTATTAGCCAGATTCATAGAGAGTTACGCCGGCGTATCAGTAGATCTACGCCGGCGTTAATTTAAGTGTATTCTGGAAACCAGATACGCTTAAATTAGGCCAAGATACGATCGGCGTAAGTCTCCTACGCCGTCGTATCTTAAAGTGTAATTTTTAGGCTGGCCGCTAGGTGGCGCTTCCGTTGAGTTTGGCGTAGAATATGTAAATGACTAGATACGCCGATTCACGAACGTATGTGTGCCAGTCGCAGTAAAGATACTCCGTTTCCGTAAGAGATACGCCGCGTAAAGATAAAGCTGCCCCCTAGGAGGCATAGTCAATGTTAAGTATGGCCGTCGTTCCTGCGTCGAAATTTGAAATTTTTACGTCGTTTGCGTAAGTCGTCCGTGAATGGGGCTGGACGTAATTTACGTTCACATCTAAACAAATACGTCCTTGCGGCGAACTTTGGAGCAATGCACACTGGGATATGTACACGGACGGCGCATGCGCCGTTCGTAAAAAACGTTAATCACGTCGGGTTACGAGTAATTTACATAAAACACGACCACCCCATCCTCATTTGAATTAGGCACGCTTACGCCGGCCCCATTTACGCTACACCGCCGTAAGTTAGGAGGCAAGTGCTTTGTGAATACTGTACTTGCCTCTCTGACTTAGGCTGCATTCACACCTGAGCGTTTTGTCGCCTGAAGCGCAACGCCCCAAAACGCTAGAGGGGAAAAAATACATTATTCTCTATGGAGATGGTTCACATCTCCACTACAAAACGCCTGACGCCGAACGCCTGAAGCCCAAACAAGTTCTGGACCCTTTTTTGTCGCTCGAATTGAGCGTATTTGGGCGTTTTACATTGCTGACCCTAGACCTGTATAAAATCGTGATAAAAAACGCAGCGTTTTGTCGCGGTAAAAAAAACGACGCAAAACACTACCCTCAGGTGTGAATGCAGCCTTAAGGCGGCGTAGCGTAAATACGATACGCTGCGCCGCCTTAAAGATAGGCGCCCCTACCTGAATCCGGCTATATGAGTTGTTCCCACTCTCCCTGTTAGATTTTTTTCTCTGGTATATGTTATGACAAATGCAATAGGCGATGCTAAAACACAAAAGGTAGTCTGAAACACCAAAACACTCCAGTGGATTTAGGAATTATACCAGGGAGATTTTCCTCTATGGTCATAGAAGAAAACCAGGGGCAGGTCCAGCCCACCAGGCTTCTGCTGTAACAAACATTTCACTTTTGGATCGGCTGATCTTTTAAACCATTTCTCTTTGTATTTGCCCGTCATTGTGGTAGCAGCTAGGTTGTGGCTGTCTCACCTAATTCTCCCTCCATCTTCTCCACCATGTTGCCATGGTAATATGCAAACACTATGGCAATACACACATCATTACTACAAGGACCAGGGATAGTGTTTCCTCCTAATTAAAGGGTCACTAAAGGATTTTATTTTTTTAGCTAAATAGCTTCCTTTACCTTACTGCAGTCCTGGTTTCATGTCCTCATTGTTCGTTTTTGCTTTGATGTTGCTGTAATTCCTCTCTGTTCTGGACACTTCCTGGTTGTCCGTTTCCTGATCACCACAGTACTGGGAGATTTCTCACTGTGGTGACTAATCAAGGAGGTGTGATTACTGTTTGTAAAACGAAACTGGATTGGTGCTGAGGGGTTTTAGACAAAGCATCACTGCCCTCTATTGGCTCTCTGGCTCTGTACATCAGAGAACCAGGAAACAACAGCAAAAACTAAACTAAACTGTAGGTACATTATATGATTGGTTTTTATCTATTTTTAATCATTTTTAAAAGGAATCAGTTAACTATTATGTCTCTATACCCTGTAAACAGTCATTTCAGGTAAAAAAATGTTTTCCTTTAGTGACCCTTTAACTGCTGTTTACTACTAAGTTAACAGTGCAGCTCACACCTGTCATACTTCTGCTATACCAGACAATAGTTTTTCTACTATTCTACTGCTACTTATGAGTCTATTTAACATCGAACTGGCATGAAAAATGCATTGGTTAACAAAGCTTACATAGTTGACAGCCTTGTGCTGGTTTCACGTGATTTCACACTTTGTGTTTCCTGCTGTTCTTTTGCTGGAGTGATAATGTTATCCTCCTGATCCTCCGGGATAGCTTCATAAGAATCAGAAGGACTCTTTAATCTCATCTCAGGGTCAAGAATCTCCACAATGTCTTCAAATAGCTTTACATAAAAAAATGTAAATAATTAAGTATTTGCAACTAAATTATGCTAGACATTTGATAAGTACAGAAAAGTATTGTTAAAATCACCTTTATATAATAGCTAGTAAATTTTAGAACCGATTTGTATATTAGCCACCTGACAATCAGACAAAAGCTTTTTAGATTTGGATTTGCAACAGAGCATATGACTGGCTCTTAGGCTGCATTCACACCTGAGCGCTTTTCCGTCATTTTTGGCACGTTTTTGTAGGTTTGTATGCAGCGTTTTTGGGCTTTGGCTTTTTATTAGCCAATAGAAACTATTATCTGTTGCATCATTTGTTGCTAGATATTTCTGATTTTTTTTTTTAAGCTTGTATTTTTCGTCTTTTACTATTATTCATTTATGATAATGTTTTTCGTTAGGGTAAGGGGTTTGAGTTCAGTTTAGGTTAGGGTTAGGATTAGGGTTATTTACTATTTTATTTATTTTTTACTTTATTTAATTATTATTCGTATACGAATAATAATAAATTAATAAATAAATGTAAAATAAATACACAAAATAAATAGAAGTCATAAATAAAAATGTAATAAATTCAATAAATACTAAGCAACAATAAATAAATAAATAACCCTTACCCCTTAAAAAATAAAATAATAAATTGCTAAACACCCTAACCCTAATACATTAATAATTTTTTTTGTATTTTTTTGCTCGAGTTTGGGTGTCATTTTATTATTATTAATAATAATAATAACATTATTATATTTAATATTTTTTTTAAGGTTAGAGGTTAATTAATATTTATTAATGTATTATTACACATTATTCATTTATTTTACTTATTTATGATGATTTTCAGTTTGTGTATTCATTTGACATTTATTTATTCATGTATTAACCACTTACCCCCCGGACCATATTGCTGCCCAAAGACCAGAGTACTTTTTGCGATTCGGGACTGCGTCGCTTTAACAGACAATTGCGCGGTCGTGCGACGTGGCTCCCAAACAAAATTGGCGTCCTTTTTTTCCCACAAATAGAGCTTTCTTTTGGTGGTATTTGATCACCTCTGCGTTTTTTATTTTTTGCGCTATAAACAAAAATAGAACGACAATTTTGAAAAAAATGAATATTTTTTACTTTTTGCTGTAATAAATATCCCCCAAAAATATATAAAAAAACTTTTTTTTTCCTCAGTTTAGGCCGATACGTATTCTTCTACATATTTTTCGTAAAAAAAATTTTTATGGCATTTTTATTAATATTTTTTTTTTCGGTATTGCGACATTATGGCGGACACTTCGGACATTTTTGACACATTTTTGGGACCATTGGCATTTTTATAGCGATCAGTGCTATAAAAATGCATTAGATTACTATAAAAATGCCACTGGCAGTGAAGGGGTTAACACTAGGGGGCGGGGAAGGGGTTAAGTATGCCTGGGTGTGTTCTTACTGTGGGGGGGGGGGTGGCCTCACTAGGGGAAACACTGATCTTCTGTTCATACATTGTATGAACAGAAAATCAGCATTTCCCCTGCTGACAGGAACGAGAGCTGTGTGTTTACACACACAGCTCTCGTTCCCCGCTCTGTACCGAGCGATCGCGTGTGCCCGGCGGCGATCGCGCCCGCCGGGCACACGCACGGGAGTCGGGGGCGAGCGGGGCGCTTGCGCGCGCGCGCCTCCGGCCCTAGTGGCGGCTAAAAGGCAGGACGTCATATTACGTGCTCTCGCCTAGGAGAGCCACCTTGTGGACGTATTATGACGGTGCGGCGACGGCAAGTGGTTAATATTTAATTTTTTACTTTTTCATTTGAGCAGAAAATCTCACAAAAATGTGCACAGAGACGCGCAAAAACGTGTTTCCATTCATTTCTATGGAAATACAAATGCGCCAAAAATGCCGAAGTCTGCTCGATTCGAGCAACAAAAAAGCTCCAAAACTTGTTTGAGCTTCAGGCGACTTAGGCCCCGTACACACGAGAGGATCTATCCGCTGGTATTTATCCGCGGATCAGTTCCAGCGGATAGATCCTGTGGTGTGTACGGCCCAGCGGATATTTTTCCGCGGATATTTTTTGGGCCGATGGATTTCCAGCGGATAAAAATTTCTTAGCATGTCCAGCGGATTGATCCGGTGGTCTGTACAGACTCACCGGATCAATCCGTCTGATCCCCTCCCTCGCATGCGTCGTAATGATTCGACGCATGCGTGGGAAGTTTTTACCTTCCAGCGTCGCGCACGTCGCCGCGTCATCATCGCGGCGACGGCGCGACACGTCACCGCGGATGGATTCCGCGCGGATTTCGATCTGATGGTTAGTACAACCATCAGATCAAAATCCGCCAGAGGATTTATCCGCGGGAACGGTCCGGAGGACCGTTTCCAGCGGATAATCCTCTCGTGTGTACTAGGCCTTAGAGTGGAAATGTGAACCATCTCCATAGAGAATAATAGATTTTTTTCTCCTCCAGCATTTGAGCTTTAAGCTTCAAGCAGATAATCTCTCAGGTGTGAATGGGGCTTTAGTGCTGATAATCCCTCACCCTGTCCGAGTTCTGTAATAAAAGGAGACTACAGAAAGTGGAATTCAAGACAAATTCAGGTCCACATGCTTGTTGGATTTTAAAATTTAGACTTATAACTGCGCGCCAGTCCCTATCTCTGCCTTACTGTGGCTACCCCCTAAAATGCGACCTCCTTTTGCCAGCCCCCTCATGATACACAGTCTGAAATTATGGGACTTGATACGGTACTCAGGCAGACTTATGTCTCCATTCCTGCCGCTACTTACCCTCTTGAATAACCCTATGTTCCTGGCTCGGAAAAACCCCACATTTTTTCATGGTGGCCTGCCCATGGGTTCTCAATGGTTCATCACTTTCTTAGTATTCGCGCTTTCCCCATGTGGTCCTCAATTCAAGAAACCCATGAAGCTCCGCCAGCCGAACTCTTTCGTTACATTCAGCTGCGACGCTGGATAACTTCCCTCCGGCGTCTTGGCTCCTTCTAAAATCCACCCCCAGTAGCACTAGCCTCTCACCTTAAGGATAGACATCTTTTAACACTGCCACGTTGGAGGCAGGCTATAAGGTCCTCCTACGCTGGTATTGGGTCCCAGTTCATATTGCCAAGTCAAATCTTCCCCCGTCTTGTAAGATTCTGGTCAAGGGTCTTTGGCCTACTATCCTGCCTATTTCACGTACCCTTCCAAAAGGGCCCCAAATATGCATTACTCCATTGCCCGATCCCGGGCCTTTTCTCTCACCAGCAGAAACTAGCCACATACTTATTTATTGCTGCCAAACGAACAAAATCTTCGTCTCATTTTGAGAGGTAAAGAATACCTTGACGACCCTTATGATCCATAAAAAAATGTTCAGCGTCCTCCACGACTCCCATGCAAAATTCCTTAAGGTGTGGGCCCCGTGGTGGTCCTATGCATTTCTTACTCTACATCCGACTAGTCTAGGACTCTAAATTTAATTTGACCCCGCCTCCACCCTGGGGGACCCTCCTTCCTCTTTCCAACTTCCTCCCCCTGTCCCTTCTGACTTGTCCTGTTTCTGGGCCTCTTGCTCGCCGCTCTGTTCTACACTTCCCCCCCCCCCCCCCCCACCGTTGTGAGTGTTTTTTTTTTTGTTATTATTCCCCCCGTTCTGCAGACAAATCCGCTCCCCCTTGTCTGCCTTAGCCCCTGGGTTTCAAGGCTCGGGCATAACGCACTGACCCCGGCTGGCAGGTCAGTGTCAGTTTATAATCTATACCCTCATAATATATGTCTCATTATGTACTTTTACGTAAACTTCTTTCTTATGTTTCATGTCCATATCCCCTGCGTGGGAATTTATTATCTGGTTTTCCCCATTTCATATCTCAAAACATTGTACCAGAAAATTTTGACTAATTTCCTTAAAACTACTTTTAAACTAAATGTGGCTCTTACTTCATGTGGTATGCCTTCTTCTAAGTGAGGGTAAAGAGCCAGTGGGTGCTGTGTAAGGCCATATTCGATCTCAGCAATGTATTCTCGGCGTGCCTGCTGTAACGGGAGCAGTTTTGAGTAACAGGACTGCTCTATGGTGAACTTTTTAGGCTTCTGGGCAGGTTTTGAGTCATGTTCTGCATTCTGTAGGATGGGAAGATGTACACCCGTGGATAGATCATTTGAAGCATCAGAAGAAGAAGGATAACCATCTCGGAAATCATCCATTCCTTTTGGCAAGAATTTCCATTTTTGGCAGTTGAGGGCACCAGATAAGTTCAGTTTTTGGTTGGTTTCTTTGAGAAACTTTCTTTGAATCCTTTCCTTATACCTGCAAAAAATAAGAAATATTATTATTATTAAGGTATGTATGTGTGTATGTGTATGTGTATGTGTATGTGTATATATATATATATATATATATATATATATATATATATATAAATAATTGTATGTTGTGTCCAATAGTCATTTTTTTCAGTCGGATGGGATAAAAGGGTAGTCCAATGGCTAATAAAACTATGCAAACTGTTTATAAAATATATAATTTCATAAATACACAAATGTAGTCTACACACAATACAATCTCTATTTTTTTTCTTTAAATATAAAAGATGAGACTGCATCAAGGTAAAAGGGACCAATTATATCTACCATAAAACCACATGCAGTTGCAAAACAGTGAAAAACTGCCATACTAAAAATTGCGAACAGGTGATGTGTTAAAAAATCAATTTAGAGTTAAAGAAGAACTATAAGCAAAACTGTTTTGTTCCATTTTGGATAGAGAAAGGGAGGGTTAAATCCCCTGTAAGGCTGATTGTTGCCATATGTGTCCCATTGGGGAGATTTATCTTCACTTCCTGTCCCATAGCCAAACAGGAAGTTTAAGAAAATCCCTGCAAATTAAGGGAATACCTTCCCCCCCAGGTTACCAGAACCAGTGTCCCCATTGGAAGATTTCTTCTCTATTACTTTTCTGGGAACAACCCAAAATGTTGGATTTTCTTTGACTTTCAATGACAATGGTATACAGGACAAATAGTGAGGGCGGATCTCCTTAATGGGGGGGCACAGACAGCAATAAAAACTGACCGGTGTTCTAAACTGTCTCCCCTCTATCCAAAACTGAAGAAAAAAACGTTTTGCCTTTAGTTCTACTTCAAACTTAAATGATAGTCTCAAGAATATTCTTATACCTCTGCTATGTGTAGGGATACCTATAGTGTAAGACCCCTTTTACACTGAGGCGCTTTACAGGGAGAGGTGCACTGGCAGGACGCTAAAAAAAAAAAAAAGTCCTGCAAGCAGCATCTTTTTCAGGCGCTTTAGGAGGGGTGTATACACCCCTCCTAAAGCACCCTTTCCCATTGAAGACAATGGACAGCACCACCGAAGTGCCGCTGCAGCTGTGCTTTTAACCCTTTTTTGGCTGCTAGCGGGGGTAAAAAAAAATGAAAAGTGCCGCCAAAACGACAGTAAAGCACCGCTAAAAATAGCAGCGCTTTAACGCTGATGCCCCCAGTGCCCCAGTGTGAAAGTGAAAAAAGAGAGAACGGAGGGCGCACCGACCTAGTGTGATACTGATAAGATTTTAATAAAAAATGTTAAAATAAATCATCGTACTCACAAAGGGAGTATAAAATCAGGCCTTGAAAGACAATGCAGCAAAAGTCCAACACCATCGGCAAAACACGATATTTACTTCAATCAATGACCGTTGTTAGGGCTGACGCGTTTCGGGGGCGTACCCCTTTCCTCAGAGCTTGGTGGTCTGCAGTGTTCCAGTGTGAAAGTGCCCTTAGAGTAAGACCCCTTTCACACTGAGGCGCTATAACGCTAAAAATAGAGCCTGCAAAATGCCCTGAAACAGCCGCCGGTAAAAAAAAGTCCTGCTAGCAGAATCTTTGGAACGGTGAAAGAGCGGTGTGTATACCGCTCCTTCACTGCTCCTGCCCATTCAAATGAATGGGCACTGCGGCTATACCGTCGGCAAAGCGCTGTTGCAGCGGTGCTTTGCGGGTGGTTTTAACCCTTTTTCGCCCACTAGCGGGGGTTAAAAGCACCCCACTAGCGGCCGAATAGCGCCATGAAATTGACGATGCACCCACTGCCCCAGTGTGAAAGGGGCCTAAAAGTATTCAAGTACACACATATGTCCAAACTGCATGTGTGTGTGTGTGAAAGGGGGGGGGGAGGCTTTTATATTTTGTATGTACCTGTGGTTTTGTTTTTGCAATTTAATTTTTAATTGCTTCATTACAAGCCCCCTATGATAGCACAGACAGGTACTCTTTATGGAAAGCATTATTTAAGGAGGTCTTAGCTGATTAGACTTGCCACCTCAACCTTTTAACCACTTGCCGCCCGCCAATGACATATTGACGTCGGCAAAGTGGTTGTAGAATCCTGACTGGACGTCATATGACGTCCTCAGGATTCTGAGCCGCTGCGCACCCCCAGGGGGCGCGCATCGCGGCGATCGTTGTTGCAGGGTGTCAGTCTGACACCCCGCAACACCGATCTCGGTAAAGAGTCTCTCACGGAGGCTCTTTACCACGTGATCAGCCATGTCCAACCACGGCTGATCACGATGTAAACAGGAAGAGCCGTTGATGGCTCTTCCTCACTCGCGTCTGACAGACGCGAGTAGAGGAGAGCCGATCGGCGGCTCTCCTGACAGGGGGGGTTCGCGCTGATTGTTTATCAGCGTAGCCCCCCCCTCGGATCGCCACCCTGGACCACCAGGGAAGGGCAAAAAAAAAGTCTGGAAAAAAAAAAAAAAAAAGCATTAAAAAATAAAAAAAAGATGCCAATCAGTGCCCACAAATGGGCACTGACTGGCAACATGGGTAAATCAGTGCTGCCCCACAGTGTCCATCAGTGCCACCCCACAGTGTCCATCAGTGCCACCCCACAGTGTCCATCAGTGCCACCCCACAGTGCCCATCCATGCCCAGTGCCCACCTATCAGTATCCATCAGTGCCACCCATAAGTGACGCCCATGAGTGCCCATCTGTGCCGCCTATGAGTGCCCAGTGCCGCCCATAAGTGCCCATCAGTGCCGCCCATGTGTGCCCATCAGTGCCGCCCATGTGTGCCCATCAGTGCCGCCCATGTGTGCCCATCAGTGCCGCATACCAGCGCCACCAATCAGTGGCACCTCATCTGTGCCCGTCAGTACTACCTCATCGATGTCCATCAGTGCCATCTCATCGGTGCCCATCAGTGCCCGTAATTGAAAGAGAAAACTTACTTATTTACAAAAAAAATAACAGAAAAAATAAAAACGTAATTTTTTTTCAAAATTTTCAGTCTTTTTTTAGTTGTTGCGCAAAAAAAAAAAATCGCAGAGGTGATCAAATACCACCAAAAGAAAGCTCTATTTGTGGGAAAAAAAGGACGCCAATTTTGTTTGGGTACAGTGTAGCATGACCACGCAATTGCCATTCAAAGTGTGACAGTGCTGAAAGCTGAAAATTGGCTTGGGCGGGAAGGTGCGTAAGTGCCCTGTATGGAAGTGGTTAAACACCGAACACATATTAATAACATTCTTTGCAGTGGCGGTCCGTCCATAAAGGGCGCACAGGCGCTGCCCCCTCTCTCCTTCCACCTCTCTTGCATCATAGATAGATTCATGCATTGCATAAATCTATCCATGGTTTCCGCTGCTACCCCCTAATTATGTGCCCGACCCCTTTTCGGGCGCCGGGGCACCTGAATTACAGCGGCAGGGTATTTTTTGGAAGCACCTGATTAGAGCCGTAGGCTAATAGGCGTCCAAAAAGGTAAACAGCGGGTGCCATGCTGGCCGCTCGCTGTTCACTCAGCGTTGTGTTAGGAAAGTGAATGAATCGCTTTCCTAACACTGAACTGCCACCAATCAGGTGCTTGGGTCTGTTACCTGTCACCTGATTTGCTGAAACGTCAGGCGCTGTGATCGGACGCTGCCTATAAGGTGTCCAATTATAGCAGGGGAAGGGAAGAGAGGACAGGAGAAGACAGAGGCGCGTGGAGGACATCGCCGTGACCCACGAGACAAGCGCCAGGCAGGCGGGGGATGCACAGTGGCAGCATTTGATGGGCACAGTAGCGGAAATTGGTGGGCACACTGGCAGAAATTAATGGGCACTGTAGCGGAAATTGATGGGCACACTGGCAGCAATTGATGGGCACAGTAGCAGCAATTGATGGGCACAGTAGCAGCCATTGATGGGCACACAGTCAGGAATTGATGGGTACAGTAGCGGCGTTTGATGGCACAGTGGCGGTAATTTATGGGTACAGTGGCTGCGTTTGATGGGCACAGTGGCTGCGTTTGATGGGCACAGTGGCTGCGTTTGATGGGCACAGTGGCTGCGTTTGATGGGCACAGTGGCAGCAATTGATGGGCACATTGGCAGCAATTGATGTTTTTCCAGTTTGTTTGTGCCCCCCAAACAATTTTGAGCACCAGCCGCCACTGGTTCTTTGGCTGATTAAGGTGGTAATTAAACTTACTTGGTGCTTTATCTTCATTAATTTGCCTCAGAACCTGTGTAGTTCATATGTGTTTGGGTTAAAAGGGATGAGGTGGCAACCCTATAGCTGATCCCTAGCCAGTGCAGATCTAAGACCCAAAGAAAGTAGCTTGCCTACTCTGTAGGCTCTGAACTTATAAGTGATCTGACCTGTGTGTTTACCAGATCCTGGTTACACATTAGCTTACTAGATTTTAATAGCAGATTGCAACACTTCCATTCTGACAATGGCCCAGATTCAGGTAGAATCGCGCAATATTTGCGTGGGCAAAGAGCAAAAAATTTTCTCTGTGCCCACGCAAATATTGCGCTTTGCCCGCGATTCACGGAGCAATTGCTCCGTAAATTGCGCGGGCGATATGTTAATCAGCCGTGCGTAAGGCTGCCTAATGGGGGGCGGGAATCATTTAAATTAGGCGCGCTCCCGCGCCGAGCGAACAGCGCATGCTCCGTCGGGAAACTTTCCCGACGTGCATTGCGGCAAATGACGTCGCAAGGACGTCATTTGCTTCTAAGTGAACGTGAATGGCGTCCAGCGCCATTCACGGTTCACTTACGTAAACGACGTAAAATTTGAACGTCGCGAGCGGGAAGCGCAGCTATACTTTAGCATTGGTTGCGCCTGCTATTAGCAGGAGCAGCCTTATGCTAAAGTCGCCGTACGGAAACTCCGTACCTTGCGTGCGCAGGGCCCGCGCAACTTTTGTGAATCGGTGGTAGTATGCAATTTGCATACTATACGCCGATCACAAAGGCCGCGCCCCCTAGCGGCCAACGCAAGAATGCAGCCTGGGATGTGAAGGCATAAGGAGGCTTATGTCTGTCACATCCTAGGCTGCAGTCGGTGTAACAAGGTTCCTGAATCAGGAGCACTCGTTACACCGGAGCAAGTAAGCCCTTGCGCCGCGCAACCTATGGTTGCGCGGGCGCAAGTGCTTCTTGAATCTGGGCCAATGTGTGTGGTGGGGGCGACATCTCTCTGGTGATGTATGCTCTGTTCAGCTATCTTCACTACTCAAGACAGAATTCTCCAGCAGTAAAACAGGAAGTTGCAATCTCCTGTACATATTATCCATAGCCCATCTTTATGGTTTTATTTGTTAAAAGAGCGGGGAATGGTTAGAACCCCTGCCTGGTATTTTTTCCTTTGTGCGTTACATTGTGCAGAATGACCCGGAAAATTAATAGGAAAACTTTCCAAAAGGAGGGGAAATCTCCCCTTGAGCTTGCCATACACTGTAAGGGCCAGATTCTCGTACATCCGCGTATCTTTGCGCGGGTGTAACGTATCCGATTTACGTTACGCCTCCGCAACTTAGACGGGCAAGTGCTGTATTCTCAAAGCACTTGCTTCGTAATAATTCCCGCCTAATTCAAATGTGGGACGGGGGGCGTGTTTTATGCTAATGTTCTGTGACCCGACGTGATTGACGTTTTTCACCAACGGCGCATGCGCTGTCCGTGGAAATCTCCCAGTGTGCATTGCTCCTAATACGCCGCAAGGACGTATTGGTTTTAACGTGAACGTAAATGACGTCCAGCCCCATTGACGGACGAGTTACGCAAACGACGTAAAATTTTCAAATTTCGTCGCGGGAACGACGGCCATACTTAACATTGGTACGCCGCACTTACGCCACCATATAGCAGGGGTAACTTTACGCCGGGAAAAGCCTAACGTAAACGGCGTAACTGTACTGCGTCGGCCGGGTGTACGTTAGTGAATTTGTGTATCTAGCCGATTTACATATTTTGACGCGTAAATCAGCGTACACGCCCCTAGCGGCCAGCGTAAATATGCAGTTACTATCCAACAGCGTAAGAAACGTACGCCTGTTGGATCTAAGAGAAATCTATGCGTAACTGATTCTAAGAATCAGGCGCATAGAAACGACGGCGCAACACAGATATACGACGGCGTATCTGGAGATACGCCGTCGTATCATTTTTGAGAATCTGGCCCTAAGATTCAGCCATTTGCGGTAAACGGCTATCTGTCAGCCAACATCTGCAGCTGTCAGAATACCCCAAAAGTGACCGCATCTGATTAAAGACAGCCACTGTTCAGCTGACAATTTTTCATCCACCTCCTTCAATTTTCAGATGAAAGGATGTTGGGAGGGGGATTCTGACAGGGCCAGCCACAGCTTGAGTATCCACGTTAGAAGATTTTCCCTTTATTTGTGTTTTGGTGACAGCTGTAATATTTTAGATTAGCCATTACATTCCATCTCATTGTTAAGGACAAACAGGACCAAGAAAGAGAATAAAGCGGCCATAGATGGATGGCAGGTTCAGCAGGGGCTTTGGGTAGGCTGGTTTTACTGAAGTTAAAGGAACACTAAAGGTTTGTTTTTTATTAGATCAATTGATTGCTGTAAGCTAGAGCATTTAAATATCACTTACCTCGTTTTTCCTTTTGACCTCCAAAATACAGTAATCCAGGTTTGAAAATGCCATTTCCTGTCTCTCCTCTTCTTGCTTTCCACCAGCATCTGAGCCGTTTTGCATGGTGGAAAGCAGAATGTGCTCACCCCCTCCCTATGACTACAGCCCTGCGTGAAGATGCTCTCTTATCCCTCACAGGCATGGAGGCTAAGCCTAATGGGAACTGTAGTTCCCATTAGTCCGTGATGTAGCAAGAATGAATGCGCACCGCAAACCAGGAAGTCAGTGAGAATAACGATTCAGGAGTGCTGGAGGTGAATAAAACAGCTCGATTTTCACAGGTATCAAACTAGTTATAATGCAAAACATTACTTTTTACTTTATCAGCTACTGTCAGACTTTATTTTAAGAGGAAAATATTTTTGTCTTTACAACCCCTTTAATCCATCGATCGACTTCAGCACAACCAGCCTGTCAGATTTTTTGCATGTGATCACTACTGGCCGCCAGCATTGATCATTGTGTTCTGCCAGCAGGGAAGGCTCCCCTTTGGCAGAACACAATAGGACTGCTGGAGTGATTCCCCCAGGGCCGCCCATATGTCCCTACCACATGTGATTGCACAATGTGTGATTACATGCAAGCTGGCCACCTGTACTACCCACCACACAAATGCATGCAACTGGTGACATTTCTCAACTAATTACAAGCATTTAACCTTAAAAAACGTTTACCCAGCGCCCTCCTTTGTGTCACCCCTTGAAATTATTGCTTTGATTGCCAATAGCCCCTAAACATTTTTCAAACAATTGTTAACTCCCAATAATACAAACCTAAAATTTCTTCAAGAGGAACTTCAGTCCTCTTAAATGTTGGCTCCGCTCTTCCCTCTCTCCAGCACCGCCATCTTTTTTAGTCTGACATGGGCACAGATGTGCCAAGGGGCTCTTTCTGGCTTTTGGGTCCTGGCAGAGCCTTTCGGCACATTGGCCAATGCACAGGGGTTTTTGGTGTGTTGGAATTTCCATACTGGTGACGTCTTCATGCATGCGTGGAAAACCTTTGCATATGCAGAATTGGCAGAGGGCTCTGCCAGGACCTAAAACCCTGTGGCACATCTGTGCATGTGCAGAATGGGGGGGGGGGGGGGACATTCTCACCTAGGCAGCACTAAAAGCCAATAAAGCTGAAAAAAAATTGAATGCGAGACATCGAGGGGGGAGAAGGCAGGGGCAAAAAGTAATTCTTTAGGCTACTTTAAATTGGAACTAAACTTAAAAAGGAGCTCCAGCCCCCCACCACCAAACAATTTAAAGTCAGCAGCTACAAATATTGTAGCTGCTGACATGTAATATTAGGTCACTTACCTGTTCAGGGATCTCCCAATGTCGGCACCCAAGCCAATTTTTCATTCGGCTCTTGGGTGCTGCCGCTGCCATTCGTTGTAAGGGAAACCAGCAGTGAAGCCTTGTTGCTTCACAGCCGGTTCCCTACTGCGCATGCGCGACGTTCACTGCGCTTTGTGAATGGCCCTTCAGCGGGGGATGGAGGAGGGGGGGCTGAACTTTCGAGGGACCTTGCTACAGCAAGCAAACAGGCAAGGCTTCCCCTTAAGGGTGAAGCTCCGCTTTAAAGCGGTTGTATACCCAAATTTTACACTTTTACCTACAGGTAAGTCTATAATAAGGTTTACCTGTAGGTAAAATTAATATCTCCTAAACCTGTACGGTTTAGGAGATATTGCCTATGCATGCATGCAGCCGCTGACGTAGCGGTGCATGCGCTCTGAATGCCCCATCTTGAGGTCCGGCAGTGTTGCGGGACCTTGCCGGGAAGAAAACTCCCACGTGAATGCGCGGGAGTGACGTCATCGCGGCTCCGGCCACTCACAGCGTCGGAGAACGCGGAAGACACGCCGAGGGCAAGATGTCAGCTCCCTCGGCGTGGACCTGGCTCTGATACGGGGGCTTCGTTCTGAGGTATTTCATAATGAGCTAGTATGCGCTGCATACTAGCTCATTATGCTTTTGCCTTGCAGGTTTATTTATTTTATTTTTTTCTGTGCGGGTTTACTACCGCTTTAAATAATGAATAAACTAGAAGCAGGCAGCCCTTTATTGCAGAAGAGACATGCTATGTCCCTTCTGCAATAACAAAACACTTACCTGCTCACAGTCTTCTATTAAAGTGCATACTGAGCTGTGTACTGTACAGTATCTCACAAAAGTGAGTACACCTCTCACATTTTTGTAAATATTTTATTATATCTTTTCATGTGACATCACTGAAGAAATTACGCTTTTCTACAATGTAAAGTAGTGAGTGTACAGCTTGTATAACAGTGTAAATTTGCTGTCCCCTCAAAATAACTCAACACACAGGCATTCATGTCTAAACCGCTGGCAACAAAATACAAAAATGAGTACACCCCTAAGTGAAAATATCCAAATTGGGCCCAATTAGCCATTTTTCCTCCCCGGTGTCATGTGACACGTTAGTGTTACAAGGTCTCAGGTGTGAATGGGGAGCAGGTGTGTTAAATTTGGTGTTATTTCTCTCATTCGGGTCACTGGAAGTTCAACATGGCACCTCATGGCAAAGAACTCTCTGAGGATCTGAAAAAAAAAAATTGTTGCTCTACATAAAGATGGCCTAGGCTATAAGAAGATTGCCAAGACCCTGAAACTGAGCTGCAGCACGGTGGCCAAGACCATACATTGGTTTGGACAGGTTCCACTCAGTACAGGCCTCACCATGGTCAGCCAACGAAGTTGAGTGCATGCGCTCAGCCTCATATCCAGAGGTTGTCTTTGGGAAAAAGACGTACGATTGCTGCCAGCATTGCTGCAAAGATTGAATGGGTGGGGGGTTCAGCCTGTCAGTGCTCAGACTATACGTCGCACACTGCATCAAATTGGTCTGCATGGCTGTCGTTCCAGAAGGAAGCCTCTTCTAAAGATAATGCACAAGAAAGCCCACAAACAGTTTGCTGAAGATAAGCAGACT